>NC_037671.1:132022606-132049023 GCF_003255815.1 Theropithecus gelada | reverse complement strand
AAAAAAAAAAAAAAAAAAAAAAAAAAAAAAAAAAGAAGACAGCATACCATTAGGTCTTGCTTTTTAATCCTGCTTACAACTCTGTGCCCTTTAAATGGGTCATTTAGCCTATGTACTTTCAAGGTTAGTATTGATATGTGTGGATTTGATCCTATCTTGGTGTTGCTAGATGGTTATTATGCCGGCTTGTTTGTGTGGTTGCTTTATAGTGTTATTGGTCTGTGTACTTAAGTGTGTTTTTGTATTGACTGGTAATGGTCTTTTCTTTCCATATTTGGTGCTCCTTTCAAGATCTCTTGTAAGGTGGATCTGGTGGTAACAAAGTCCCTCAGCATTTGCTTATCTGCAAAGGATTTTATTTCTCCTTTGCTGAGGAAGCAGGATATGAAATACTTTGCTTGATGTAAAATTCCTGGTTGAAGATTTTTCTTTAATAATGTTGAATACAGGCCCCTAATATCTTCTGGCTTTTAGGATTTCTGCTGAGAGGTCTGCTGTTAGCCTGGTGGGGTTCCTTTTGTAGCTGACCTGCCCTTTCTCTCTAGCTGCCTTAATATTTTTTGTTTCATTTTGACCTTGGAAAATCTGATGATTATGGGGATAATCTTGTATAGAATCTTGTAGGGGTTATCTGTTATTTCCTGAATTTGACTGTCAGTCTTCCTAACAACGCTGGGGAAGTTTTCATGGATGATATCCTAAAATATGTTTTCCAAGTTATTTGCTTTCTCCCTGTCCCCTTCACGAATGCTGGGGTTTCATAGATTTGGCCTTTTCATAACCCCATATTTCTTGAAGGTTTCATTTGATCCTTTTCATTCCTTTCTCATTATTTTTTGTCTGACTGTCTTATTTCAGACAGCTAGTCTTCCAGTTCTGAGATTCTTTCCTCAGCATGATCTATTTTACTGTTAATACTTGTGATTGCATTGTGAAATTCCTGTAGTGTTTTTTTCAGCTCTGATAGAGCAGTTAGGTTCTTTTTTATACGGGCTATTTCGTCTTTCAGCTCCTGTGTCATTTTATTATAATTCTTAGTTTCCTTGAATTGGGTTTGCCATTCTTTTGAATATCTCAATGATCTTCTGATCCATATTCTGAATTTTATTTCTGCCATTTCAGCCAACACAGCCTGGTTAAGAACCCTTCTTGGAGTACTAGTGTGATCATTTGGAAGACATAAGACACTCTGGCCATTTGAGTGCTGGAGTTCTTGTGTTGGTTCTTTCTCATCTCTGCATGTGAGTGTTCCTTTAACTACTGGGCTGCCTGTGATTGAAGTGATCAGGAAGGGGCATGGTGGTTGTGCTGGAGTCCCAGGTTTGGTGGCCCTTTCCAGTGAGGAGAAGTGAGGACCAGGACCTGTATGGAGAATAGTCTGACCACTTTACCATTAGGTGGGTGCTCTGTGCTTGGGGTCTGGACCAGTCCCTGGTCCCCATGGACTCTCCAGAACCTGGACACAGCAAGGATGAGGGTTGCAAGACAGCAAAGATGGCAACCTGCCCTCCCACTGGGAGCTCTGTCCCAGGGACTTGCAAAATTGCTACCAACTCATTAGTCCTGGTGTTGGGTGACTGGAGACCCAGGCCCAGAGGACCCATCCAGTGAGGAGATATGGGATCAGGGACCCATGTAACAAACAGTCTGGCCACTTTTCTACAGGACTGCTGCAGTATGCTGAAGGTCCACTCCAATTTCCAGTCACCTTGGATTTTCCAGCACCTGAAGGTATCAACAGTGCAGCCTACAAACTAGCAAAGATGGCAGCCTGCCTCTCCTTCTGGGAGCTCCATCCAGGGAAGTATGGACGTGTTGCTGGCCCAAACACACTGGCAGGGTGGTTGTAGACCTCAGTCAGAAGATTCCACCCAGTGAAGAGAAACATGATCCAGTACCCACGTGAAAAAGCAGTCTGGCTGCTTCTCTGTAGAGCTGCTGTGCTGTGCCAGGGGATTGCTCCAGTCCTTAGGCGCCTCAGACTTCCTAGAGCCCAAAGGCAACAACAGCTAAGGCTATGAAACAGCAAAGGTGACAGCTTGTCACTCCCCTCCCACTGGGAGTTTTGTTCTAGGGAGACTTGGAACTACTTTCAGCTGGAAAACAAAGGTGGCGAAGGTGACTGGTGACCCCAGTTAGGATGTCCTCCCTAGTGAGAAAAAATGGGTTCAGGGACCCACATAAAAAAAGGCAGTCTGACCACTTTTCCATAGGGTAGCTGCACTGAAGGCAACAATGGCTATGGCTGTGAAACAGCAAAGATGGCGGCCTGCCCCTCTTTCTGGGAGCTCCATCTCAGCGAGGCATAATGTGCTCCCAGTGGCTGGCTGGAGTTCCAAGCCAATGGGTCTTGTCTTGTGGGATGCTATAGAAGCTGGACCTGCAGACTATGGCTGTTCAGCCCTCTGGATTCAAGCCCTTTCCTAGGGGTATGTGCAGGGATCTAAATTCCTGCTTTGCCAGAGTTGAAGCTGTTTTTGCCAGGAAGCCTGGGTATGCTTTCAAGGACTCAGCCAAATTCTTCAGGGGGGACCCTCTTCATATCTCTGGAGTTTTCTCCCTATGCAGCTCTCATTTCTGGTAATCTTCCCTCAAACTCTAGCCACCTTGGCCTCTCTGTAATCTACACTCCATCTCCCAAAGTCAGGGAGTCTACCAGCTCCCTGAGGACCCCTCCCTGCATTCTCTCAAGGTGGAAAGCTGGGGCATCACAGGACTCTGTCTGTTTCCCTCCTGAGCCTTCCGAGATCACTTCCCTCCCTGGTATCCAATGTCTAAAACATCATTTTCTACATTGGGTCTGTGTGGTCTGTTAGTTGCTTTTGGGAGGAAGGTAAATCTAGTCCTTGTTGCTCTGTCTCGGCTGAAGGTTATCACACCCTGCCACTGTCGATGTGTAGAAGCTTCTGCAAGACCCTCAGTAGGTTTTCTTAGTTTCGATAGTTTGAGGTTCACTTTTGATTGTGTGTTTTCAAAATAAACCAAAAGGTATAATCACAAATGCTAGTTCCCAGAAGGGGGATGAGCTCCAGGTCCTCAGCACCTTCAAGAGCTGTCCCCGTTCTGGCCCTCTCTGCCTGCCTGATCCGGGGCTCCTGCCACTGCATTCTCCTGCCCACTGTTCTCTGAGCTAAGAATCACCATCTACGCACACGGGCTATAGCACCACAGCAGGAAGGTGCAGTGCCTGGCTCTCTGGCTCAGAAACAGTTTATGTCTTGTTAGGTTCACAATCCAGGATGTGGGCCCATGGTGTGCTGGGCTGCAAAAGCCAACTGTGCTTCTCTTTTCAGCTCTGTGTTCTGCAATTTCACATGACTTTGAAAGCAACCTGGTGAGGGTGTTTACACACTGAATTCGGCAAAGGCTACGAATCAGGGCTCTTTTTTTCTAGAGAGCCATTTACCAGCACATTACTATTTATGACCAAAATATGATTTTTTAATAAGCAGTATGCACCTCCTCTGGGAAAAGAAAAGAGGACCTTTTTTTGAGCACCTACACTATACCAGGTAGAGTGCTGGGGACTTCAGATACTAGTGTGATCAGATTTCCTATTTATTTTTGTTTTATGTTTTTTAGCACAATATGGCAAAATTCTGCTTTCCTGTCTCCTACACAGGTGCCTGAGAGCAGCCTAAGATTTTACTTTCCAGCTAGTATTGGGAAGTGTCTGAGAGTTCAGAGAGGAAGAAATGGCCAAACTCATGAAAAGTATGCCCATTATCAGCCTAAGTGGACCCTGAACCCTGGCTTCTTATTGCACCCAACCTCTTTGTGCCTTTAACCCCATACCTCCCACCAACATCTGAGGAGAAACAAGAGTTTTTGGAAACATCACTGAATTAAGAATCAGAATGCCTGGGCAGGATACAGTGGCTCACACCTGTAATCCCAGCACTTCGGGAGGCCAAGGCAGGAGGATCACTTGAGCCCAGGAGTTGAAGCCAGCCTGGGCAACATAAGGAGACCCCGTTTCCACAAAAAAAAAAATTAAAAAATTAGCAGGGCATAGTAATACATGCCTGCAATCCTAGCTACACTGGAGGCTGAGGTGGGAGGATTGCTTGGGCTAGGAGGTTGAGGCTGCAGTGAGTCGTGATGACACCACTACTCCAGCCTGGACAACAAAGTGAGACCCTGCCTCAAAAAAAAGAAAAAAATTAGGTTGCCTGGATTTGATCTCCACCATAATCACTGGCAAGTTATGTGACTGTAAGCAAGAAACAAAGAAGTAATAAAACTCATCTCTCAGAGCACAGTAGTGTTTCTGAAATCTTACTGTAAATGAAAAAGCACCGTGCACTGGGGGAACCTTTTTCATGAAATCCTATGTCCAGACTTGATACGTGACCCTTCTTGCAGGGGACACATCAACTTCTTTCTAGCCAGGAGAGGGAGCCACTGCACACATGGGCCTGGGTCCTAAAGAGGGTGGAGGAGCTTCCAGGGGGTCCTGAATGGCTGTCCTCCCTAGCCTACCCCAGGCTGTGGCTCCAGTCCCTACCTACAGGTCCATCTGCGCTTAGAACAGGAGAGGAGAGGTAACAGGCGGTTTAAATGGGAATTGTTCCTATGCTTCCCCCATGCCATGTATCTTCACTCCCTGCCAGTGTCTCCTGCCCTCCTTTGTCGTTGTTATTTAAGATCCACATATCCTACCCAGACACACCCCCACCATCTATTCGTGCCTTCTTCCCTAATGCTCCTGCCTCTGCTGGTATTAGCCAGCAAATACAATGCAGAGATCGTGAGTGCATTTTACCAAGAATGATTTAGAAGGAAGGACCTCCCCAAAATGGGTGACTAATGGCGGAAACGCCAGACACTCGGCAGAATGATGCCCAAAAAAATCAGATGCAGATGGAGCCTGGGTTACCTGTCAAATCCCAACATGAAGCAATGTCCGACTTCCCCCAAGACAGGGATGATCCTGGGTAAGCTAACCCCTTGAGGTGTGATCACGCTAACCTCTCCCCTGCTACAGAGAGGGCAGAATTGGACAGCAAGAATTGTGTATCTATTTCTGACAGCTCACAGATGCGAGCTCTGTTGTGCTCTTCAGAATGCCTGGAGGTCAGAGCTCAGGCCATCGGGATGGCAAGGCCTGGCCACTGTCATGACCAGCAGACACTGAGCCTGGGGTCACGTTACCCCTGACACATACCTATGAGGCCACACTTGCCCTGCCATAGTTATTCTCCCGGTGATCTATGGAGCAAACATGCTGTGTGTGTGTGTGTGTGTGTGTGTGTACACACATGTGCATACACCAGGACTCCACACCAGGAATCCTCAGATCCAGAAACATCACTAAATACTTGGCCTGTACTAAGGGCAGCCCTACCAAATACCTTGCCTGGGGACCCAAACTCTGGAGTTCACAATCCACTAAAAAAAAAAAGAGAGAGAAAGAAAAAAACTGGAGTCTCATCAACCCCATAAGGACTCTGGCTCCATCTATATAAAATATGACTCAAAGATGATTAGAATCTTCAATTCTTACAATGGGAGGCTATTTCTGACAGAACCTGGCCTTAAAACCTCACCAATTTTTATAAACAAATAGAGCTGTTCTGGGAATTGATAAATTTCTCTGTCATAGGGTTGAGTAGAAAATGAATGTTCTAATATCAACCCTGGCCAATATGATCTCAAGTGCAACTTACTGGAAAAAAACTTAAACTAACCATAGTTGGACTCACAGGAAGTTTTCTTCACCCTAAAAAGAAAGACAGACAGACAGAGAGAAAGAGAGAGAGAGAAGGAAAGAGAAAGAAAGAAAGAAAGAAAGAAAGAAAGAAAGAAAGAAAGAAAGAAAGAAAGAAAGAAAGAAAGAAAGAAAGAAAGAAAGACATGATTGATTTTGAACTTGAGTATCCTAGTTTATCTGTGTAATAAGTTCCAGTATTTAGGCTCCTGGGTGAGAGATTTAAGCTCTGTGAGTCAATTTATGGCCAGTGATGACAAGTGATGGAAGAGGACAATGGCTGTGTGAAGAAGAAATGGAAGAAACAGAATGTTCTGTGAGGAAGTGATTTCCCTTGGGGAAAAGGGAACACCATGGTGTAATGGGGAGTTGCTCCTTCTTCATGAGCAGAGACTTTCTTTTGGAGACCAGCAGAATCAGAAGAGCAGAGCCCAGCACCCTGAGCTGTGGGAATAGGGGGAAAGTGCTGGGCACCTGCCCTTGGTCTGTGAGGTCAAGAAGCAAAATCTCTGTGCTTCTGATGCAGGATGGAGATGGCACAACCACCAGGTGTTTCCTGCACCTCTGTCCACTCACCCTTGGTTCCAAATAACCCCTAATGCAGGGAAAGAGCAAAAGACACAGGTGCAAAAGCTTGCTAAAGTGCCTGGGTTATACATTTAATTGAGAAAACCACAGCTGGTAGTGCAGGCCTTGCAGAAAATGCAGGGAAAGGTGGGCCTGGTGGCTCACACCTGTAATCCCAACACTTGGGAGTTCAAGGTGCAAGGACAGCTTGAGCCCAGGAGTTTAAGATCAGCCTGGGCAACATAGCAAGACCTCATTTCTACAAAATGTAAAAAATTAGCCAGGTATGGTGGTACACACCTGCAGTCCCAGCTACTCAGGAGGCTAAGACAAGAGGATTGTTTGAGCCCAGAAGTTTGAGGCTATACTGAGCACTACTGCACTCTAGCCTGGGCAACAGAAAAGACAAAAACAAAGAAAATGCAGGGAATAAGATCTAGACAGGGCCAATGGCTCAACAGAGTGATGGCCATGGAAGGACAGGATGGGAAGGCCCCAGTCTGGAGTGACCTGTCACCATGGCCAGTAGTGACTGGGACCCTACATTTGTACATGACCTGACTCTCAGGGCCTTGCAGGCCATCAGTGAAAAGATGGCCCCTCTCAGACACACACCCAAGGCCCTGCATGAAGTCATTGCTGTGTGCTATTATTTAGTTTTCAAAGGGAAAATTCTCTCAAGAGAGTGGGAATCTTTGCCAAATTGCTTAGTTACCAAGTGTGTGTTTGCAGTTATATTTACAAACTCAGTCCATCCCCTTTTCTGTTTTAATCACCAGAAATTGTCTTGGTTTATTTCCCGGGCCCTGGTTTTGAGATCAG
Source organism: Theropithecus gelada (assembly GCF_003255815.1). Lineage (NCBI taxonomy): Eukaryota > Metazoa > Chordata > Mammalia > Primates > Cercopithecidae > Theropithecus > Theropithecus gelada. Next base: position 132,041,924 of record NC_037671.1, on the reverse strand, counting down.
ACTGCCAGAGGCTGACTAAAAATCCACTCCTGTTTGAGCACTGTGCTGTGATGGCCACCCCTCCACCCGCCATCTGCTTCAGTACTGAAGTCAGCTACTTCCAACCGTGCTTCTTTCCCGTCGTTCCCCCCAGCTCTCCAGTGGACTTTCACTGAGCACCTACTATGCAGCAGACAATCTGCTATGCAGATGTCTACTACCAGACAACTCGTAATAGCTCAGGTCCAATGTTTCTATGTATTTCCATTTATTTAATTCTCACAATAACCCTATAGAGTCTATGCTAATGCTTCCATTCTACAGAAGAGCAAATAGAGGCACAGAGCACTTTAAGTGATGTGATCAATGTCGCACTGTTACTAAATGCTGGAGCTAAGGTTTAAACCCAGGCATTCCGGTCCCAAAAGCTCATGCATGTGTCAGACCTCACAACCCGGTAGTGAACTAGTGGGCTCACAAGTGCCGAGCAGCATGAGGGGAATGTTCTAGAGATGGACTGCAGGGAACTGCGGACACAGAGAGGGACAGACTTTACCTGGGGTCCGTCCGCATTGAGCACACCATGTCCCCCAGTTTGTCTCACCACCTTTAAGCCCCCAGCACCACCACGGCAGCATCTCCCAGGTGTCCAGGGACTCAAGACCAACTTTCAGAATAAAGTCGTGAGGGAATGGAAAATGTTCTCCACTCCGTGCTGTGGGGATAAGTGCTGATTCGGCTGCTGCTTTTGCGAGTTCCTCCTATGCCTTCACAGCTCTCTTCCTGCCTCAGTGCTGGGGGACTCACTATCTTGGAGAGCTGCTATTAACAGTCCCGGGCAACCCAGTGCCTCTGAGATTTTCAGGCTTGGCCCCCTCAAAATCCAGGACTCCCTCCCCTCAGTCTTCTGTTGAACCCTTGCTCTGTGTCTCACCCTTGCTGCACTCCTGTCCTCGCCACTCCAGCACCTGCTGTGGACACACGGGCACTCACTCAGTGCCCATCTAGCAGCACTCGCAGCCACTATGCCCCAGACCCTTGTCCAGGCGGTGGCAGTGCTGGCCCCATGGAGACAGTGGAGGGCAGTGATAAACAAAACAAAGACATGAGATACACCCCCTTGCTCTCTGAACTGGAGCCCAGTTCCTAGGTTTAGAGAGCGAGAGTGGCTCTGAAGAAAGCCTGCGTGAAAGGTGTTGGTGGCTACAAACACCGTGCAGAGATGCAAAGCAGAGAGAAGGGAGAGGGACGCAGCGTGGGATGAGGGGCTGTGACTAACTAGTCTGAAAAGTCATTACGGAGAAGGGGACCTTAAGTAAAGGAGAGGGTGAGTCATCCCAATAACTAGGGAAAGAGGATTCCAGGTAGAGGGGACAGTCAGGGCAAAGGTCCAGGGGTAGGAGTGTGTCTGACATGCCCAATGTTCAAAGGATGCTGGAAGATGCTACAACTTTTCTCTATGAGCAACAGATCCCAGAATTGGAGCTGTGGGCTCTGGAGGCCTTTGCAGTCAGACAGAACTGGGTCAGAACTGGGCCTGAAGTCTTGCTTTTCCACAGACCAATCATGCAAACTTGAACAAATGCTTTAATCTTTCTGAGGCCCTCCCCAGGCTGCCCAATGGAAAGCCGTACTATATAAAGCCAGCAGCGCAGAGCTGGAGCAAAACAAAAGGCAGTTATGTGTGTGATGCAGGAAAAGGGAGAATCCCACGGTCTCCGGCGCGCCAGTTTCTGGCATGGTGATTCAGAAGCATGATTCTAGCTGAGCGCCTGCTTCCCTTCTCCTTCTGTTGCTGCACATCTGGCACACCTTCTGCCTGGGCCAATCAGAATGCCTAGAACACGACCTGATACCAGGAAGGGGTCTGCAGGCCATGAGGCCAACTCACATACACTACACTGCAACACCTCAGATTCGTAGAGGAAAACTGTTACTGTCCTATGAACATAGAGAGATGAGTCAACTGACTTCACTTGTCAGGGATGGCACTTGGAAATCACAGCCTGAAGACGGGATTCATGTGGGGGTGCCCAGAGATTGTCGGCCCTTCTGCCTGCCATGGAGCCTGCTTTTGTGTTGTTCCGGCTCATTCAAGAGCTGAGCTTGCTGTGAAAAGGATGGCGCCCCTCACTACCAAACCCCTAGCCATCGCCTCCCAATGGAGACCTCAGGTATTGGGCCTCCAAGAATCAGAGGGGCCTGCGTGTGAAGTGGGTGCGACCCAAGGGCTGGGGTCCTGGCAGTCAGAGAGAGGGGGGCCATGAGATCCCCAGTGCCTGGGTTGGGGAAACTCGGGGTGGCAGGGCTCCAACACACAGGATGGAAGGCAGATAAAATAAAACAAAATTACACAAAAATAAGACAACCTCTTTTCTAATTTAGTTGAAGGCTAACCTCCCTCTGGTTAACTAAGTCACTTCTAATTTCGTTAGCTTATCTCGTTTGAATTTTCTGTAATAGTTTATTGCCAGACTGCCTGGGGCACTGCAGTTCTATCCATAGAGCCACAGAATCACAGCATTTCCAAGTTGGAAATGATATTTGAGACCACACCGGCCAACTCTTCCATTGTACAGATGATAACACTGAGGTCTGGAGCTTTGAGGACAGTTCAATGGCACTCTTCTATCAGTGTAGAGCAGGAATTAAAGTACCTCTTTTGCCCTGCAGTCTAAATTACTTTCTACTTCCCAAAGATTTGGAATTTGTGACCTAATGTCACTCCTATTTTTGTACTAAAGATAATACATGCCAGAGACAAATGTCTGAAAATTCCATATTTGGGTCAACAGTTTTCATTCAAATGTCCCATTCCCCTCTGCCTACTTAATAATGGTTTTTCTATTTGCTTGCATGACCCATTTACCCTTGGATATTTTTTAGTGCCTTTTATTCTCATTCCATCATAAAAGTATCTTCTATCCATTTATCAATGTGTCTTCTGTCTCAATGTGTCTGACAGCATCTATTCCTGGTCATCCTGTGACACGAGAGGCCCCAGTGCCTCCTCTGGACTGTAGCATGCACCAGGCGGTGACATCCACTTTTATAGTTATTTGATGGAAGGACTGAGTTAAGAGGATAAAATAACGATTACACATTCTTTATTAAGCTTCATTATTCGTTGACTAAGGACAACGTTGAAATAGTCTCCTAGGTTAGGCATTGCTCATGGCTGAACCCTTGGCCTCACCCTTCTGAAGGTTCCTTTTCCAGCATTCACAGATGGATTCAATTTTCCACCTCAGTGACTAATCATATACAATATGGGAAAGCAAGCACAGGCCAACTAAAGAGACATCCGAGGGCCTGAAGCTCTAAAATCTTCCTTTGTTTAGCCCCACTGCCAACAACTCCAAGGGGCTGGACCAACCCCCTAGAGCCCCTTCCATAAGAAGGACAGAGAGAATACGTCTGTCTCTGTAGGCAGAACTCTAAGAGCAAGCTTGGCATTGCTTCGGATGATTCCTACGTACCCCACAGCTGTGTCCTTTATTTGTTCCGAAGTTTCAAAGAAGGTACAATGAACTCGGCAAAGAAAGTGAAGATGGTGGGAGTGGGGGTTGGGGTGGAGAAGGAGGCCCAAGGGAGACTTCCAGAAGAAGCTGAGTCTTGAAGAAGGCACAGGCACTAGCCACGTAGAGAGGGCTTGGGGCACCCCAGGCAGAAGCAGTCCAGTGGGCAGCACTGGAAGCAGGAGAAGGCCTGGAGGGATCAGGGTTCTGCACTTGGTGAGGTGGAGCTGAAACACAATGCATGAGGCTGGGAGTGAGGAGGATGAGGCTGGACCGGCAGGCGCAGGCTGGACCCGCAAGGTCTCTACCTCCCATATTGAGCAACTCGAGCCTGTAGGGCAGAAGGTCTTAACCCAGTGTCCAGAAAGGGTGTTCTCTGAAGCCCTTGCAGTTGTCTTCAAAATATCTGCATATTTTTCATAAATTTTTCAAAGGCATACATGACCCCCAACAACCTGCCAGAGAGGTTGAGAAGCCATTGTCTTCTCAGCCTGATCTTTGTAGTGACCATGTGGAGAGCAGACTCCAGCGGAGAAAGACTGGGGGCAGGACACTGGCAGGGGAGAAGGGACAGTGCTGGTGTGGAGGAGCTGGCAGGGCTGGAGAGCAGCGACACAGATTCACGAGAGTTAGGGGGTTATGGTAGGAGAGTAGGGAGGTCGACTGGAGGGGAAAATGGGAGACAGGGAAGAATCTGGCCAGATTCCTGGATTTCTAGCCTGGAGAGGCAGATGACGGTGCCACCCCATGAGGGAGAGATTGCGGGGAGCAGAAACAGCTCAGGAGGGACGGCCGTGGATTTAGACGCTTTGTTTCCAAGCTTCCTGTGGGAAAGATGCTCGGAGATGGTTAAAAATGTGTCCAAAGATTGTGCAGTGGTCAGGGGTACAGACAGAAATAACCATTAACATGCATTTAGGTACAGGTTAAATGAGGACCAAAATGAGATCATCTAGGGGGAAAATGTGGCAAGAGAGAGATGGGTAGGAGATGGGAGCCTTAGATACACCAGCGATTAGAGTGGAAAGATGAGCTAGTGAGGAAGATGGAGGAAGAAATGGCTTGCGGGGCGGAAGCAGACAACAAGGATGCGACATTGCTGAATGTGGAGAAGGAAAAAGTCATCATGTCAAATGCTGCCCGGAAATCAATCCAGTAAGATAAGGCTTCACTGGACTTTGCACGTGAAAAGTGACAGGTTGCCTTAGCCAAAACAACTCTACCGTCTTAATGCAGTTGGAAGACAGAAGGCGATGGGTTTAAAAGGGTTATAGAGTAATGAAGAAGAGAGGTAGCCAGATATCACGCAGAATCCACGGAGACTTTTTGTGTTTTCTCCCTAGAAGAGATGGGAGCATATTGTAGCCCGAGAGAGATGAACCGAAGAGGGGGGAGGGGCAAATGCAGAAGAGAAGGGTAAAGGCTGAAGAGACAAAGCCTCTGAGGAGAAAGGTATGCTTGGAAGATGGGTCAGTTTTCTATGGGAACTGAGGAGTTTTAGAACCAGATAGAGCTTTAAAAGAAAGCCATCCAAGCCCTGCAATTGATGGATGGATGGATGCAGCTAAGGTGCAGTAAAGACCTCGACTTCCCGACATCACAGAGAAGGGTGGTGGCAGAGAGAGCTCGTCCTCCTCTGGGAGAGAGCAGCTCTTCTGGTTCTGCTCCTTGCACTTTTGAAAATAAGCATCTGAGTTGCTGGTGGCGGGTTTCACGTGGTCTGGGGCTGGCTGATAACCATATACTTCTGCATCCAACACTGAGCTATCCATGGCTCATGATCAGCGCCCAGAGAACATGTCCAGCGATGTCTGCCAGAGGTCAGCCTCATAATTTGTGTGGTTTCATTTCTCTGTCATTGACCTGGAACAGGCATGGAGGATCCCTGCAATTAGTGTGGTAGACGCTGCTGCATGAAGCAGAGGAGCGGGCACCTTGGGAAAGAGATTTAGAATTCAGGCACCTGAATGAATTAGACAAATGGTTCCAAGTGGGGGAAAAACATGAAATTCTCCATGAATGAGGTTTAGAATTATCATCACATATGCACAGAGGATAAAGATTAAAAAGGTATAGCTCAGCAGGAAGAAATGCAACTATGAGAACACAGCTCTTTCAAAAGCCAAAAAATCATGTTTCCATTACCATCAGTTTTGGTCTCAATTCCTATAGCATTAAATCTAACTTAGACCTTCACATACTTAAAAAGCTGCACTAAAACAAGTCTGAAAAAAGAAAAAAGCGAGAGGGGATGGAAAATATATCCTACATAGAAAACACAAAAAATTATAGGAAAAAGGGCTTGAGAACTACTGTGCCCATCCCAAATAATTTTAGAAAAAGGCATAGTGCAAATATATATATATATATATATATATATATACACACACACACACACACACATACATTTTTTAAATGTGCTTAAAGTACTGTTTTACAGTTACTCAAAGAGTAAGTATTAAAGATGCCATCTTTTTCTTCACTTTTGAAAAGAATCAGTAAGAGAAAAAAAGCCAGGTAGAAGTTGATTAATCTGCAAAGAAATATCTGGTGTTGGTTTGTAGATCAACGCCATCATTATGGAAAACAATATGGAAGCTCCCCCCAAAGTTAAAAATAGAATGACTACATGACCCAGCAATCCACTTCTGTGGATATACTCAAAAAACTAAAATCAGCCGCCTCGGCCGGGCTCCGTGGCTCACGTCTGTAATCCCAGCACTTTCTTTGGGAGGCCGAGATGGGTGGATCACAAGGTCAGGAGATCAAGACCATCCTGGCTAACATGGTGAAACCTCGTCTCTACTAAAAATACAAAAAATTAGCCGGACGTGGTGGTGGACGCTTGTAGTCCCAGCTACTCGGGAGGCTGAGGCAGGAGAATGGCGTGAACCTGGGAGGCGGAGCTTGCAGTGAGCCAACATTGTGCCACTGCACTCCAGCCTGGGGGACAGAGCAAAACTCCGTCTCAAAAAATAAAAAAAAATCAGCCCCCTCATAGAGCTGTCTGCACATCATGTTCATTGCAGCGTTATTCCCTATAATAGTCAAGGTGTGTGTCTTAATCTGTTTTGTGCTGCTGTAACAATACCTTAGCCTGGGTCATTTACGAAGAACAGAGATTTATTTTTTCACAGTTCTAGAGGCTGGGAAGTCCAGATCAAGGCACAAGCATCTGACAATGGCCTTCTTGCTGCATCATTATGTGGTGGAAAGCAGAAGGGCAAACAGACAAGAGGGCGCAAAACTAGCCTTTTTATAAGGATATTAATCAGTTCTCAAAGGTCCCACCTCTTAATACTGTTACAGTGGCCATTAAATTTCAACATCAGTTTTGGAGGGAACAAGTATCCAGACCATAGCAGTGTTAAAATAACCAAAGAGTCTGTTGGCAGATGAATGAATAAAGAAATTGTGGCATATACTCAAGGGAATATCACACAATCTTTCAAAAGGAGACCCTGCCATTTGCAACAACATGGATGAAACTGGAGGGCATTATGTTCATTGAAATAAGCCAGACAGAAAGAAAAATACTGCATAATTTCACATTTATGCTTAACTGAAAAAAATCACATACAGTACATGGAAACATAATAAAAAACAGTTATCAGAGGCACAGAGAAATAGAATGGTGTAGGGCAAAAGATACAAAGCTGCAGTTACGTGGGATGAATAAGTCTAAGAGATCTAGCATATGATATGAAGCCTATAGTTAAAAATATAGTATTTTGTACTGTATATTAATATACAATATACAATATTTGTTTATTGCCAGGAGAGTAGTGTTTAGATACTCTTACCTTCCCCCCAACCCCGCTGCCGCGCGCACACACACACACACACACACATACACAAGAGAGGGTCAGGCACGGTGGCTCACGCCTATAATCTCAGCACTTTGGGAGACTGAGGTGGGCAGATCACAAGGTCAGGATATCAAGACCATCCTGGCTAACATGGTGAAACCCCATCTCTACTAAAAAAAAAAAATACAAAAAATTAGCCGGGCGTGGTGGCGGGAGCCTGTAGTCCCAGCTATTGGGGAGGCTGAGGCAGGAGAATAGCGTGAACCTGGGAGGCAGAGCTTGCAGTGAGCTGAGATCGCATCAATGCACTCCAGCCCGAGCGACAGAGCGAGACTCCATCTCAGAAAATAAAAAATAAAAATAAGAAAACAGAGAGAGAGAAAGAAAGGTAACTATATGGGATGGTGGATATGCCAATTTGCTTGACTATAGTAATAACGTCACTATGTAAATGTATATCAAAAAAGTATATCAAGCTGGGCATGGTGATCCTCACACTTTGGGAGACCGAGGTAGGCAGATCACTTTAGCCCAGGAGTGTAAGGCCAGCCTGGGCAACATGGCAAAACCCCATCTCCATAAAAATTAGCTGGGCACAGTGGCATGAGCCTGTAGTCCCAGCTACTCAGAAGGCTGAGGTGGGAGGATCACTTGAGCCCAGGAGGTCAAGGCTGCAGTGTGCTGCAGTAACGCCACTGCACTCTAGCCTGGGCAACAAAGTGAGACCTTGTCAAAAAGAAGGAAAGGAAAAGACAGGAAAAAGGAAAGGAAACGAAAGGGAAGGGAAGGGAAAAAGAAAGATTAAAAAAGGAAGGAAGGAGGAAAGGGAAGAAAGAAAGAAAGAAAGAGAAAGAAAGAAAGAGAGAGAGGGAGGGAGGGGAGAGAGAGAGGAAGGAAGGAAGGAAGGAAGGAAGGAAGGAAGGAAGGAAGGAAGGAAGGAAGGAAGGAAAGAAGGAAGGAAGAGGAAAAAAGGTATATAAAAATATCACGTTGTATACCTTACATATATACAATTTTTAAGGTAATTAATTTATTGAATGAAAAATAGTTTGATGGCTTTAACTTTTTTTATATATACTTTAAGTTCTAGGGTACATGTGCATAACGTGCAGGTTTGTTACATATGTATACTTGTGCCATGTTGGTGTGCTGCACCCATCAACTCGTCAGCATCCATCAACTCAGCATTTACATCAGGTATAACTCCCAACGCAATCCCTCCCCCCTCCCCCCTCTTGATAATAGGCCCCGGTGTGTGATGTTTCCCTTCCCGAGTCCAAGTGATTTCATTGTTCAGTTCCCACCTATGAGTGAGAACATGCGGTGTTTGGTTTTCTGTTCTTGTGATAGTTTGCTGAGAATGATGGTTTCCAGCTGCATCCATGTCCCTACAAAGGACACAAACTCACCCTTTTTTATGGCTGCATAGTATTCCATGGTGTATATGTGCCACATTTTCTTAATCCAGTCTGTCACTGATGGACATTTGGGTTGATTCCAAGTCTTTGCTATTGTGAATAGTGCTGCAATGAACATACGTGTGCATGTGTCTTTATAGCAGCATGATTTATAATCCTTTGGGTATATGCCCAGTAATGGGATGGCTGGGTCACATGGTACTTCTAGTTCTAGATCCTTGAGGAATTGCCATACTGTTTTCCATAATGATTGAACTAGTTTACAATCCCACCAACAGTGTAGAAGTGTTCCTATTTCTCCACATCCTCACCAGCACTTGTTGTTTCCTGACTGTTCAATGATTGCCATTCTAACTGGTGTGAGATGGTATCTCATTGTGGTTTTGATTTGAATTTCTCTGATGGCCAGTGATGATGAGCATTTTTTCCTGTGTCTGTTGGCTGTATACATGTCTTCTTTTGAGAAATATCTGTTCATATCCTTTGCCCATTTTTTGATGGGGTTGTTTGTTTTTTTCTTGTAAATTTGTTTGAGTTCTTTGTAGGTTCTGGATATTAGCCCTTTGTCAGATGAGTAGATTGCAAAAATTTTCTCCCATTCTATAGGTTGCTTGTTCACTCTGATGGTAGTTTCTTTTGCTGTGCAGAAGCTCTTTCATTTAATTAGATCCCATTTGTCAATTTTGGCTTTTGTTGAAGTTGCTTTTGGTGTTTTAAACATGAAGTCCTTGCCCATGCCTATGTCCTGAATGGTATTACCTAGGTTTTCTTCTAGGGTTTTTATGGTATTAGGTCTAACATATAAGTCTCTAATCCATCTTGAATTAATTTTCTTATAAGGAGTAAGGAAAGGATCCAGTTTCAGCTTTCTACTTATGGCTAGCCAATTTTCATAGCACCATTTATTAAATAGGGAATCCTTTCCCCATTTCTTGTTTTTCTCAGGTTTGTCAAAGATCAGATGGCTGTAGATGTGTGGTATTATTTCTGAGGACTCTGTTCTGTTCCATTGGTCTATATCTCTGTTTTGGTACCAGTACCATGCTGTTTTGGTTACTGTAGCCTTGTAGTATAGTTTGAAGTCAGGTAGCGTGATGCCTCCAGCTTTGTTCTTTTGACTTAGGATTGTCTTGGCAATGCGGGCTCTTTCTTGGTTCCATATGAACTTTAAAGCAGTTTTTTCCAATTCTGTGAAGAAAGTCATTGGTAGCTTGATGGCGATGGCATTGAATCTATAAATTACCTTGGGCAGTATGGCCGTTTTCACGATATTGATTCTTCCTATCCATAAGCATGGTTTTAGCAAAACCTAAAAAGGACTATCAAGAGAGGTTATAGAGTTTGTCTCCCTAGAAACTGTTAAAAAGAAAAGTACTACTGTGAATTCACAGCTGAAGAACAATTTGATTATGTCTCAAAAGGCTTAAAAATATTCATATCCTTTAACCCAAAATTCCATTCATGGGATTTATCATAAAGCCTGAGCTCTAATTCCAGCTTCTTTGTTTAATTGTTATGTAGCACTGTACCTCTCTGAGCCTAATGGAATTCTTGATCCATTAAATAGGCTAGTAATATCAAATCACAAGCTATATTAAGAAATAATCAAAATAATGTATGCCATACGTTTAGCATAGTAACTAAAAAATAATGGGTGCTTACCAAGTAATAGTTGTTTACACGGCTATGCTCATAAGTGTTCATTTAATTATATAAAAATGAAAAATAATATTAGTACAACTATAAGTAATTAAATATGTATCAGTACATCCAAACGATAATAACTGCTCAACTACTAACATAATATCAGAAAATATTTACAAAATAGGAAAAGTTTACAATATATTTTTCTGTGCATTCTGATACTATCCCTATATGTATAAACTTATAATTTTATCTTAAAATGCAACAAAATTTTCTCAAAAGTTATTTCAGTGGTAGATTAACAAGTTAATTTTGTATTTTTATATTTTTCTATATTTTCTTAATTATCTATAATAAATGTATTACTTTTATAATCAAAAATTATAAATTAAATGTTCTATTTAAAATTTAAGCTTATCAAATTATCTGACTTTCATGATATTATTAAATTAACATAACTCTATTTTAAAATTCCCTAAATATTGTTCAAAATAATCTCTGGGAAGAGGCTCAAGTTAGCTTCACAAAATGATTTCTGGAAGAGCTAGCCTCAGAAGCAGTTTATAAAGGTTGCAAATGAGCTCTATCCACTGATAGAAAACGGATAACAACAGTGTCCACATGTGTGTTACCAGCAGCACTTCCCTTGGGGTAGGCGTGGTTATAGACCCCTGTGAGTTCCTCATGGAAAGCTCTGGACCCTTTTTCCAGGAACTACACATTGCCATATACACATAGAATGTGAGGTTCTGTTTTGGAGGCTACAAGGACCCCCTGCCATTAAGCTCTCCACTAGCATCTCTTAGAAGACATGCCAGTAAGAAAGGGCTGCTTTCTTCTGACTTAAGAGTGAAGTGGAAATTCCCTCCCTTTCTATTTCAGAGAAACCAGGAGCTTGGTGTAAAGTAGCTAAATGAGCAGCCTTTTCTCTTCCTTTACCTTTGCATGACAGGGATAACAAACGAAGAGTCATAGCAGAGCGAGCTGAACCTCTTAGATGACCTGTTACATTCAAGATACTGATTAAGATTAGCTTGAATAATCTAAGCATAGTGAATAAATCTCCTATCCCTGATATGGGGGACAGGAGTCACTGGTAATTGCAGGGCCCATATCCATAGACTAAGACCAATTGAATTTTTGCTCTGAGGTCAAATATTAGAGCAATTTTAGACTCAGCTGTTTTAAATGATTCTTGGTTTTTAGTGAAATCAATATAGAAGCTAGTAGAATTAGGAGTTTATTTATTTTAAAAGCTTGCTCCCTAAGATTACTACTTAACTTTGGATTTTTAAAAAATACTGTACAATTTTCAATACATATAGTTTTAAATACGTGGGTTTCATGCAAGTAGGGATTGGAAAATTCACAGCCGGATGTAGGTCTGAGGACATGCGTTCCTCTTGGTGTCAGAACGCCCCAGGCGACTTTGAGGGCTGCTGCCCCTGGTGGCAAAGTTCAAGCACTGCAAAGAAAGGGCGCCCATTGTGGGGACGCAGGGACTACAGCTTCAAGTTCCAAAGCTGACACATTCAAAGTTAAGTGATGGCAGACATGCCACATTGCTTTAGACATTCATCTTTATGAAGCTTTACACGAGCCCTCCACATGTCCATGCTGTGTTCCTGACTGTGTCTCTTCATCTTGGAGGGGTTCGTTGGCTGGCACATTTGTGCCTGCAGTCTGGTGAGCAGCCAGTCCAGTGGAGCCTCATCTAGATCATTCCATGAAAGAGATTGAAGGAAGACACTTCCAAGGAATGTGTTGGAAAATTGCCACACAACCAAGTTGCCAAAGAAATACCGAAACACAAGACAAAAACCAAAGAGGCAAGAAGGGGAGTCGATGATCCTCTGCTCTGGCTCCAAGTTCTCTCTGATTTTCCACCCACTGCCCACTTGACCTCACCCCCCTGCGCTCCAGAGGCAGCTCCCGGTTTGCCTACCTTGAGGGCATCCTGACCTGAATTCATTACTTCACTTCACACACTGCCCACCCAAGATGAGGCATGAACAAGGTCTCTGGCCTCAGGCCCCCTTGGGTCAAGGGAGTTGACTAAAGGGCAGTGGAGGGTCCATTCTCAGCCTGATCTATGGAGTGGTGTGGCTGAGGTCCGTGATCAGGACCATGACCCCAGCCAATGGGAGGCCTGGAGGCCAGAGACATGCAACGACAGGCAGGCTAAGGCAAAGATGCCCACATCAAGGAAACTCAGAGGAAGTCCAGCAGCCCTGCTCAGGCTCAGAACTCAGTGGGCAGAGGGCTGGCACCAGCCTGGTGAGGAGGATTTCTCGTAAGGAAATACTTCTTTCTATAGGGTGTACAATAAGGGCAGTGATGACAGCCACAGCGTATTGCCTTCACAGCACACGTGGTAGATGGCAAGGATGCTGTAAATCAATCCAGGACTCAAGATGAAAATGGCTGGGCAGGCAGCCTTGCCTGCCAGACAAGGAGGAATAGAACATCAAATGAAGTTGATCTGGAGTTGGCATTGAATGTGAAGAGTCCTCAGGACAACCCATAACAAAGGCTGAGAGACAGGAATGGAAACATGGAAGGCTCTAGGGAACTCCTTGGCCAACCCTTTAACAATAATAATAGCTCCTGTTTATTCAGAGTTTACTCTATGAGCTTTGCATGGATAATCTCATAATCCCCGCAAGAAGAGAGATTCATTGTGATTTCCGTTTTAAAGATGAAGAAGCCAAGCCTCAGAGAGTAGTCTGCGTTAACTTTTCTAGCAAGAGGAGGAATTGGTATTTGAACCCAGGGGGCCTGATTCTAGGGCTGGATGCTTTGAATAACTACATCGTCCCCTTCGTGGGTCCTCCCCATTACCTCCTCTCCATGTTCGTCTTTTCTAAAGTGTGCTACTTGCCTTGGAGAAGCAATGTCCAGTGTATGGTGAAACCTGGTGCCTGCTTCTCCACACTTCCCCAGCACTGACACTTGGGGCATCCCAGCCCCGGGGAGCTGATCCTCTCCTGCTCAGGCTGCCATCAGAGGGCTGAGGAAGAGGTAAGCCACGTATTATGACACGCATCCAAAGAAGGACAGAATTAGAGTTGAGCTCTTTTTTTGTTTTAAATCAAAGAGCAGATTGAAGGGTGCATAACTGGAATACAGTGATTCTGAATTCACGCAAACTAAATAACCTTAAACTTACTACAGTCCAGCATTTTCTAATGGGCCAATATCAGCTATTCTGATGGCTTGCTCTATCACCCAATGGTACAAAATCAGTGTTTTTGGTGGTTTTCTCTGTCATAAGGGTTGTCCAATAAGCCAAAGAAAGCCCTCTGGGCTACTAGCTTCAGACAACTCTTACAGTACTGAATCAGCACAGTGCTGTGTTACAGAACTGAATGATCGGTCTGGGGTTCTGTTATGGGGATCATTACAACACAAGATCAAAGCCACGCACTGATCACCCCCAGCGGCTCACGGCCTTCTGATGCCTCCTCTGGCCAGGTGTGTCTGGCTTTTGCCTCCCTCTGAAGATGCCCATTCTCACGGGACCAATCTGCAGAATCCAAGGTGTGATGGAGGAGATTGTCCAAGTACCTGAAAACTTCTCAAATGAACCAAAACAAAAATCATAGAACCCTCTCCTAATCCACTCAGAAGGGAGTAAATGAGTCAAAGCATCTCAGGCAGACAGACCAAACAGTGCCACAGAAGAGCAAATAAAATGAAATCTGCCATAGGTGTTAACCTGTAGTAAGAGGACCTGAACATTTGTCATGGTTGTTTCAGGAAGATACAGAAAAGGAGGCTGTGAGGAAGGGATTGGTGGGTGATTTTTTATGGTGTCACTTTCAAGTCCATTCGTGCATCAGGAGACAGAATCCAAGATGCCCACATTGGCTGCGGTGATTTTTCCTGCCTCTCAGCAGCAGGTGAACCCCTTAGTCCCTGAAGAAATAGACCAACCTCAGTGTTCACTCATGTACCAAAGACCACATCAAACTAAGTAGGAACAATCCCATAGCTCAGGCTCCGCAAGATCGAATACACAAGTCACTTCAGACAACTTCAGTTGCACCAAATGCTCCTCTGCTTCACAGCATTCACTCAATAGTGTAGCCCTCTTCATCAAGGTAGGAATTGCCCATGTCTGCCACCTTCCAGACAAGTCTGAGGCAGTTGATGGAGCCCCTTGCTGAGACCCATTGCTGTGGTTTGGGTGTCTGTCCTCTCCAAATCTCAATGTTGAAATGTGACCTGCAATGTTGGAGGTAAGGCCTGGTGGGAGGCATATGGATCATAGGTACAGATCCTTACTAATGGCTCAGTGCTGTCCTCATGATAGTGAGTGAGTTCTTGTGAGATCTGGTTGTTAAAAGTGTGTGGCATCTCCCCATTCTCTCTCTCTCTCTTGCTTCTGCTCTTGCCATGTGATGTACCTGCTCTCTCTTCGCTTCTGCCATGATTGTAAGCTTCCTGAGGTCCTCACCAGAAGCAGATGCTGGAGCCTACAGAACTGTGAGACAATTAAACCTCTTTTCTTTATAAATTTCCCAGTCTCAAGTATTTCTTTACAGCAACATGAGAACAGCTGAATACACCCGTCCTCTCTCATCTTCCCAGAGCTCTTGCACTTTCAGTAGTTACTTCCCTGACAATGAGCCAAAGACCCAGTAGGAAATGTAGGTTCCCACCTAACATGTCTAGAAGAACAGAACAGTCTTTAAAAAAGAACTTGTTATCATGAAACCACTTTCATGTTCTAAATGGGTCCACATTGATTGGCAAACACTATGAAATTTCTGTTTCTTTAAAAGTGGAACTCTCAGCTACATACTATATGATTTCAATTACATTCTGTTTTGGAAAAGGCAAAACTGTGGACACGGGAAAAAGATCAGTGTTTGCCTGGGGTTGAGGGCAGGGAGGAATGAATTGGTAGAGCACAGAGGAATTTTAGGGGAATGAAACTAGTCTGTATGACACTACAATGGTGGACGCATGTCATTATACATTTGTCCAAACCCACAGGATGTACAACACCAAGAGTGAACCCTAATGCACACGACGGGCTTTGGGTAATAATGACATCAGTTTAGGCACATCGATTGTTACAAATGGGCCACTCTGGTGTGGGATGGAGATGGTGGAGAGGCTGTGCAGGGGTGGGGACAGAAGGGAATCTCTGAAGCTTTCATAGCATTTTGCTTGCTAAGAATTTCAAAGTGCTCTAAAAAACAAAGTCTCTTAATAAGAAAAACACAGAATTTTTCCTGGAATATGCAGTGTAGGGATGAATCTTCTCTATGAGAAAGATCATAAATGAAACATAGTAAGGACTGGACTTCCAGGTGTGCCACGTGTGTACTCTTGTTGAGCAAATAGCTCATGCCTTCATTTCTTTATTGACTAAATAAAGCTGTTCTCACCTCACCAGCTCATTGCTCTTTCTACTTACAGGTAAAATAAAAATAAAAATAAAAAAGATTGTTACAGTTTTGTAGAAAGTGAATTGTGTTGAAAATCTCAGAAGTAAGTAGTATGTAAAAAGATACTGTTACCCTGACACATGCTGCCAGACCTAGCTTGTTCTAAGGTCAGAACCATGGACACTATCAAAGAAAATGACTATGACCCAACCAAAATTGCCTTTGGACCCCACATTACCCCTATAAAAGGGCACAGACTCATAGCTTCCATTCTGAAAAGTTACAATTTCACACAATGATTTGCCTAAAGAAACCCCACGGATGGGATAGAAGAAATATAATTAGGTAGACTAATGCATGCTGCCATATAGATACCAGGTAAACCCCATGGGTACAGATACGGGGCATCATGGCCACCACACAATTCCCTCTTGGCACCTGCCACTGGCTGCATTTAGCTGCTTGTGTTCTGATTGATCTCATTTCTGTATTAGCCCTTGAATTATCCACCTACCCCTTCTCCTTTGCTCTTCTTGGTCAAGCAGATCTGCTCTAAGCTACTTTTGATTTGCTCTTGCCCTTCAGAGTGTAGGACTTTCCATTCTTTTGTGTGAATAGGAAGAGTCAGATCCTCTCACCCACCATAATTCTCCCTCACTTCACTCAGAACCTCCTCATGGGCACCCCATGTGAATGAATTGATTTCCTGAAGATGAACAGACTCTCAGCAGAAAATGCTGCCCCTGAAATACGTTATAAAAAGCAGTTGTTAGGCTTGATCTTCATCAACGTTTTGTTCATGGACAATGATTATTTTCTTCTGTGAAGGAAAATGAACAATAATCAAAACATACTCAAGCACTTAAGCACAGTTTACAGACAAGAAATCTTCGCGTGCGTGGAATACATCAATTAAAGGTAAACATGGGATGATATCTCGGTTTAGCCGCATCAATTAATAACTCGAATAGGGAGTTCTCTGAACCTCAGCTGGTTCTGCGAGATGCCATATAAAAAGAAAAATGAAATTCAATTAAAATAACTTGATTGTTAGAATTCCATTTATGCTCTTATTGTCCACTTTGAAAGTTTGCATGAAATAACCTTTCTCCCCCCACCAAGAGATGGGGTCTCGATCTGTCTCCCAGGCTCAAGTGCAGTGGCTCAATCATAGCTCACTGCAGCATCAGACTCCCGGGCTCAAGGAATCCTCCCACCTCAACCTCCTGAGTAGCTGGGACTACAGATACATACCACCATGCTCAGCTAATTTTTTAAAATGTTTTGGAGAATCAGAATCTCACTGTGTAGCCTAGGCTGATCTCAAACTCCTGGCCTCAAGCAATCTTTCCACCTCGGCCTCCCAGAGTGCTGAGATTACAGGTGTGAGCAACCACACCTGGCCAAAATAATCTTTACTATTCTACTCAACTCCTTATAAAATCCTTCAAGGAAGCTTTCTATTCGCCACAGGGCCTGGCACGAATCATTGCAAAGAGTATAAAAGGAATAAATTTGATAAAGACATCAACCAATATCAGTGCAAACAGGAAATTCTTTTGGCAGTAGCAATTTTATAAGATAACAAAGGAACATGCATTCACTTACACTAACAACTTACCATGGCACTAAAGTAGACCTCCATTTCACCAATTTGCTAGTAGTTGTATCTTTTACGTATGTTGGAGACTCCAGTGTCTAGCCAGAATATATTTATAATATTCCTAGGAATTATTTGATAAGTTGTAAGAAATAGAACTGATTTCAACACTAGTTGGGTCATAATTATACATACATGGTCTGGCAGAGAATTTTAAGTGCCCCCCAGTCTCCATGGCCCTCTTCTTCCTGAGAAGCAAGAACCTCATGTTTTAGTTGGGATCATTGATTCTCCAGCCTTTGCAGAAGGTAAAGGTGGGCATGTGACTAACTTTCAGTCAGTGAAGCAAAAATGTTGTGTGTAACTTCTAGAAAACATCTTTACTAGGAAGGCAAGCCCATCTCCTTCCACCTTCCTGCCATGTGAAGAAGGTTTAGGGGCTGGAGCTAGTGGGATGGGGCCATGAAGTCACCTTGAAAATGAAAGCCACACGCGGTAAAGCAACAGTATGGAAGGCATGAGGATTGCGGACACCTTGCTACCACCAAAGTCCAAAAGGCCCTGGACTTCTTTTACATGAGATATCAAAAAATCTCATTGAACTTACTTCAACTCCTATGAGGGGGAAGGGGTTCCTTATATTCCTTGTTAATGTCAGGGTGAGTTGCTTGGATTAGGCTTGTCTGGGAAATAAGATAAGCCTAACCCAAGCAACTCACCCTGACATTAATAGCCCTACAGGTATAGTCTTTTTTTTCTTTCTTAAAATTTGTGTGGGTACATAGTGTATGTGGGGTACATGACGTATTTTGATACAGGCATGCAATGTGTAATTATCACATCAGGATAAATGGGGTATCCATCACCTCCAGCATTTATCATTTCTTTGTGTCAGAAACATTCCAATTATGCTCTTTTAGTTATTTTTACATGTAAAATATTGTTGACTGTAATTACCCTGTTGTGCTATCAAATACTAGTTCTTCTAGTATTTATTCTAACTATATTTTTGTACCTATTGACCATCCCCACTACCATTCCCAGCCTCTGGTAATCATCATTCTACTATCTCCATGAGTTCGATTATTTTAATTTTCAGTTCCCACAAATGAATTAGAAGAGAAGTTTGTCTTTCTGTGCCTGATCTATTTCATTTAACGTAATATTCTCCAGTTCCAACCATGTTGTTGCAAATGACTATTCTTTTTATGATTGAATAGTACTCCATTGTGTATATATACCACATTTTTAAAATCCATTCATCTGTTTATGGACACTCAGGTTGAGGTTGCTTCCAAATCTTGGTTACTGTAAATAGTGCTGCAACAAACATGGGAGTGCAGGTATCTCTTCAACATACTGATCTTATTTCCTTTGGATAAATACCCAGTAGTAGGATTGCTGGATCAGATGGGTAGTTCTAGCTTTAGCTTTTTTTTTTTTTTTTTTTTTTAAATTTTTAATTTATTTATTATTATTATACTTTAAGTTGTAGGGTACATGTGCATAACGTGCAGGTTTGTTACATATGTATACTTGTGCCATGTTGGTGTGCTGCACCCATCAACTCGTCATTTACATCAGGTATAACTCCCAATGCAATCCCTCCCCCCTCCCCCCTCCCCACGATAGGCCCTGGTGTGTGATGTTCCCCTTCCTGAGTCCAAGTGATCTCATTGTTCAGTTCCCACCTATGAGTGAGAACATGTGGTGTTTGGTTTTCTGTTCTTGTGATAGTTTGCTAAGAATGATGGTTTCCAGCTGCATCCATGTCCCTACAAAGGACACAAACTCATCCTTTTTTATGGCTGCATAGTATTCCATGGTGTATATGTGCCACATTTTCTTAATCCAGTCTGTCACTGATGGACATTTGGGTTGATTCCAAGTCTTTGCTCTTGTGAATAATGCTGCAATAAACATACGTGTGCATGTGTCTTTATAGCAGCAT